>NC_056748.1:843930922-843975922 GCF_019279795.1 Protopterus annectens | reverse complement strand
AATTTCCCATGAGGACAAATATTCCTTCCTCTACTTTTTCACACTCCAGCCTTCTCCATCCATCTATAGTTACCTTCAAGCACCCCATCTCACTATGTACAGGCCTTATGTGTCTATTATGTGCTTTTCTCAAGTATTTACTTTCCTTTCTGAATGGTACTGACTACCTCACATTCTTCTGACTTTACAGGGGACATAATTTTCTATTACATGACTGCTTTATTTAAGGGGTCTATATTACTTAATCAAAAAGTCATTTAAATGAAGCTGACTTAATCAAACACCGAATTAAATTTCTGTGAATAAACCTATCGAAAAAAAATTTCACAAGGGAAAGTAATCACCTGGCCAACAACATTTTGGAATGCAAACCACAGTATATCAAACCCACCCTAATGGGGGACTTTGCCCTCAAAACACAACAATATGGGGGGCTGCTCTCCCCACACCCCCTAAATATATATACCAACTCCGAGATCACACTATATGGAGAAAAGAGCAAAGAGTGGTTTCTGGCCCAGAAATTGTAGTTTATTGGCTGTTTGGGCAGTTTTTCCATCTCTTTCAACTTTCTGGTTTAAAAGCCCACGTTTGTGCTCGTTTCCCACCTTTCCTGTAACTAGTCTAGTTCAGATACAGATTTGATGTATGCAGGACTGTTTGTAAGCTTCTGAGCCCCTGAAACCTTTCTGTATTGGAGGGAAGCATTCTAGCTTATCAGTGGGAATGGTAAGCACTAGGTAGCCTATCTACCACAAGATCCAGGTACAGATTCTTAGTTTTAGCACTTGAATTTGCTTATTCATGCTCAGCACTTGTTCAGAACTTGTTGTTAGCACTAAATAAGCTACAAATTACTACAGCACTCAACTTTCCTCTTTACCTAGAGGAAAACAGTTTTTGTACTTACTTTCCTCACTTGATTAGAGAAAAACAGCTCTTATACTTACTTTCCTCACTTGTCTAGAGGAAAGTAGTTTTTTTATTCAGGCATGTCCAACGGTCAGCTCCCAGTGTTCTCTCCTGTCTATCTGATGAATCTGGGCATCTTAGGCCAATGTAGCAATTGCCTCATGTACACAGACAACCCTCTCCTCCTACCACCCAACACCACAACCTGTGAAAGATGCACTTATCTAGCCAAACTAGAGGTAAAGCTCTCTCCAACCAAGACTGAACTTGACAGTCAAGAGAAGAACGTAAACACTGGCACCACAACACACTCATCACATAGTCCCACTAAATCTACACCATCAAAATCCACACATAGAAACACAAAAACATTCACAGAGCATCTCAATAATAATCTGCTCAAGCAACAGAGACCTCCAAAGCAGAAACAAAAGCAACCTCCACCCCCCCCAACATGACCAAAATGACACCTAGCCCACAGACTCAGTGTGCCAATAAACCACAGCCCATAAGGCAAAACAACGTACCCAACACACTAGTCATAGGTGACTCTATAGTCAGGCACACTGATGTCCCACTTACCAGGCTAAACAAGGAGAAGGTTACTGTCAGCTGCCTGTCGGGTGATAGGATCCGCCACATAACCCACGCACTCAGGTCACTCCACAACAAGTACAAATATGACTCTGTCATTGTCCATGTTGGTGTGAATGACCTGAGAAATACCTCCATGGACTACATGAAAAGAGACATGGAAGAGCTCTCCAATCTTGTAGCCCAGGCAGGTATGACCCTGAAAACACCACTCAATGAATCAACTCACCAAGGACAGAAAAAACACACTATGTGTTCTGATGCACTTTAAATGTTTCTGAAGCACTTTATTGTTCAGAATGCACTTTAGATTTTAACTTTCTTGACTCACTGATTAATTGATCAATTATTGTATAATTGAATTGAATAATGAATGTAGTGACATGTATATAAACCACAGCATTCTTGTGCATGATTTTTCCCTGGAAGGCTTGATGCCAAAGTACTAGGAACACAGTAAAAGTGGATGTTGACCATATCTCCAGTGAGAGTAATGCTACTCAATGCTAGAAGTCTAAATCTCAAAATGCACTCATTCGAGGCACTCCTTAAAATGGAGAACATCGATATCTGTGCAGTGACTGAGACCTGGCTCAAGGCTTTAGAGTGCACCCCTGCATTACCAGGCTATAACTCATACCACACTTTTCAGCTATCTAACCTGGAACAGAACACCAAAGGCAGAGGTGTGTCCATGTATATTAAGGATATCCACACCTCCAGGCTAGTTGCGCAGCATAATGCATCCAAGGTTATACAAGTGCAACTTACTCCGGGCTAAACTGCAATCCAAATTGTAGCTTGCTGCAGATCCCCCACCATGCCCCAGGATTCCCAATCCTCTCTTCTTGATATACTGGAACCTATTAGGGTTCAACCAAACACCCTAATAATGGGCGATTTCAACAACCCCACCATTAACAGGGAAAACTACTCATATACCAACTCCTTCGCTCAACGCTTTCCGGAATTCATAAATTCCAATGCCCTGGATCAACTTATCCATACCCCCACCAGGGGCAACAATATCCTAGACCTAGTTATTACCAACATGAGTGACCGGTGTTCCACACCTGAGGTCAACTCCTTGTTGGTCAGATCCGGCCAGCAGCTAATCACCATAGATATCCGCATCCCGCCCCCACCCACCATTAAGAAAACCACGGCAAAAAATGTATCCAAAGCCAACTTCATGCTTTTGAAGACGAAAGTGGGGAACTTCATGACACCCATGCAGATGGACAATACAGTTATGACTGCTGAATCCTACACAAATGCACTCTATAAGCACTTACACAAGTGCATGGATCGTGCTATCCCAAACAGAACCAAGACGCTATCCCACAAAAAAAACAAGCCAATCTGGTGGTCCCCTGCCATAAACAAATTCTAAAACAGAAGGAAGAAACCGTTACAAAAGAGATTAAAATCTCATGAGTGGAGGAGCTCCCTGGTCAGCCTCAGTAAGAAGGTGAGATCCTTATAAAATCCTCCAAAGCTAGCTACAAAAACAAAATCACCACTGATTTTAAGGGCAACCACAAAGCATTCTATAGCTATGTCAAGAACCTCAATGGCAACACCCAGATCTGCTCTGATTTACAGCACAATGGCATAGAATTACAGAACCAACTGATATTGCCAACATCCTGGCAGATAGGTTCAGTGCTAACTTTACCCCCCTCTCACCCCCTAAATGGCCCATATCTATTCAGGAAGAATGTAGATTCCCTCTAATCACATATATTCTGGTAAAAGCTGCACTCTCTAAAACCAAAAACACAGCATCCATGAGACCGGACAACATCCCAGGCTGCGTTTTACATGAACTTCAGAACGAACTGGCTCCCTATCTAAGCACCATGTTCAATCATAGTCTCATGCCAGGCTCTGTGCCCACTGAATGGCAAACAGCAACAGTTATCCCACTCCACAAAGGGGGAGCCACCACTGATCCTGGGAACTATCATCCTATTAGCCTGACAAGCCTGGTCTGCAAGGCCATGGAACGTATCATCATGGAACTCATAAACAAAGATATTGGTAACCTCCAAACTCTGGACCCCACCCAGTTCGGGTTTGTGAAAGGCAAATCATGCCTTCTGAACCTGACTGACTTCTTTGAGGCAGTCACCAAAGCCATAAACGAGGGTAAGGTGGTTCACACAGCCTATCTTAACCTCGCCAAGGCTTTCAGCACCATTCCCCATTTTGGAATTATAGCTAAACTCACTAAACTAGGTATAAATCCCTATGTCACAAGATGGGTTGCTAACTGGCTCACTGACAGAACCCACACTGTAAAAGTTGCAGACTCCAAATCTGACGTAAACCAGTGACAAGTGGAGTACCACAGGATTCAGTCCTGGGACCTCTCCTGTTTGGTATCTACTTCTCTGACGTACAGGCTAACACAGAAGGCCTCTGGCTAATGAAGTTCGCAGATGACTGCAAACTAGGATCCAGAGTCGAGTCCCCAAATGATGTGGACATCCTACACAAGAGCCACACTGAGACAGATGCATTGTGTCAGAGGCATGGCCTCAAGCTCAATGCCAAAAAGTGCATTGTCATCCCCTTTGGTAAAAAATATGTACCCATGAACTACCACATCATTTGCAGTCTACATAACACCAAATGTGTGATAACATACCTTAGGACCCAGGTGGACAGTAGTCTCTCCTTTGATAATCACATTGCCACAGTAGTCAGGAAATCCTTCTATGTGGCACACCTCATCACAAAAGGATTCTCATCCAGGAAAAAAGAGGTCATTGTTCCCCTCTACTTGGCACTCATTAGACCCATTATAGAGTACAACGCCCCTTTTGGAATGTACCTCACAAGACATCTGCAGCAGCTGGAAAGGCCACAGAAGTACCTCACAAAGAGGATTACTAGCCTCAAACAGATGCCCTACACTGACTGTCTCACAAAACTCCAGCTTTACTCTGTAGCATATCGCCTACTCTGAGGAGATCTCTGCCTAACATATAAAGCTATGTTAAACCTAGAGCTGTTGGACATGCTACACCTAAAGAAATCCCAATCCCTCCGAGCTACATGCTCTAGGGACCTAAACCTTGTCACCACAATAAACAGGACATGCTGGAGGGATAGATTCCTGTCCTAGAGACTTCCTATACTCTGGAAGAAGCTACCCATCTATGTCAAGCAAAGTTCCTCATTAGCACTCTTCAAGAAAAATCTTGATGAGTGGATGGGAAATAAGAAATACACCCCAGGGATCACTTCTCTGGCTCTGCTCGACAGGGGCACAGGAAATTAACTTTCTTGTGTGGCGTAAGCCAGGGAACCTTGTTGGCTAGGCTTACTTAGGCCCTTGGGCCGATAGCCTAGTACCTACCTATGAACCTGAGTTGTACTGTTGGACACCTGCTTTCTTTCCCTGGTGAAATCTTTTGCAGTAGTGACTGTTCGTGGAAATTCAGTTCAGTTCACTGATTTGGGACGAATGAAGTCAGCTTCATTGAAATGACTCTTCAATAATGTAATATAGACCCATATTTAAGAAATAACTTTCCTTCATCATCTGTTCATTATATCCTCATTTTTTTTTTTTTTTACATTTTATCTGCTCCTACATTGAACAACATGCCCAAAGTCATTCCCATCCAGCTTAACTACATCTGTCATGACTCAGAAGAAATTATGCCTTCTATCTTCCTTCCATTATCTCGCTCATAATAAATCTCTTTTGCCAGTTGGGATTTTCCATCCCACTGTACACTTACTGTTTTTTCAGACAGTCTACATGTAGACTGTTCTTCCATCGCCTGCTATATGCATACTCCATAATTCAAAATATTTCATAACCCCCTTGCTCTCTCCCATTCTTAAACACTCTCTTTTGATTCTGGTTCTGCTTCTAGCATATGAAATCCGCAGTGATTGTTCGCAGCATTTGTCCCATTCATCCTGCCCTTCAGTATGAACATCTGTCACCATATACTCGTCCTCTGCAGACTCCTACTTAACCTTGATTTTCCCTACCTAGCTGATGGTGCTGATGCAGAAGCTAGATCCGGTTATCTAACATCACACTGTAATTTAAGTAATTATCTCTCACACAACATTCCCTACTTCCATCCACAGCAACCATGGATCATAGAATCTGCTTCCTATTTCTAGAGTCAGCAGCTCCTGATTATTTTATTATAGTACTGACATTTCTCCACATTCTCTGTAAAGACAAAAAATAATTCTTAAGGTCTTCATCTCGCTCCGACTGTGATCAGAAAGTAGTCAATAATGACTAAAATGAATGCAACATCTGCTTAAAAACTATCCACTTTCTTCCCTGTATCTGACATCAGTGTATCCATAATTAAAATTCTCAATAGTTAAGAGAAAGGGTACTCTTGTTTGTGCTGCTCTTGGCCTGAATGCGCAACCTAATTTTCTCACAATTCAAACCCAATGCATCCTAAGCTGTCTATCACTAATCTCATTAACAGATATGTCACAAGACAACTTAGATCTGAATTCCAGAGATTTGCCTTAAAATCCATTAACCATAATTGAGATGCCCTGTACTCAGTGAACATAACAAAACTATGCAATTCTACACATCTAGAACTCAGATAAGAAACAAAACAACAGAAAATAAAACAAACAAAAAAATTACTTACATTTCACTTGGACCTGCACATGTATTAATACCAAATTAGGATAAAATAATAAAACCATGTAATGTGTAGCTAAGGTCCTATTAAATATATATTTTACCCTTAAAAGCCAAGGCATGCAGTGGTAGCGTTGTTGCCTCACAGCAAGAGGTTCTCCCGTTCGATTTTAGGCTGGAGAGTCTTCTGTGTGGAGTCTGCATGCCCTCCCCATGATTGAGTGGTGTTCGAAAGACATGCATAGAATGGGTGTGCCTTTGTTGAAGGTTGGGCATCAAGCTGGCACCTTGGCACCTGTAAAAAATCTACTGCCAATCATTAGCGGACCGGAGTTCCGCTGTGGCGACCCCTAACTGGGAAAAGAAGAAATAAGAACAACCCTGAAATACAATAAAAATGAATCTCCTCTCCCATTACACTCATTCATCATGCTTACTGTTTTGACCTCTTCTGCAACCTTCCTGTCCTTTTGCTATGTAGCTTAAATGATCCTCTCACTTTCATCTTCTCTCTGTTTTTTTTTTCTCAACAGCATTTTATCTCATATTGCTCTCCTAAAATTCAGAACTATGAACTCTACACTCCTGTAAAAATAAATAACACTAATCTTACATAAAGTTTGTCGGTAACCCATCCTCTCTAACCACTACCTCCTTTTCAGTTACCTAATCATCAACTCTGCTTACTCAATAGACAAAAGAGAAGTGCATTCCCACAGAGATTCCATCTGGGGAGCATGAAAGAGTAAAGACTGATGAGGTACTAATAGGTAAGAATCTACCATTTATACCATTGACAGAGGAGACAGCCAGTGATCCTGGGTGGGGAAGGGGTGTGTGTGTTTATTTTGGCTTTGTTTTTCCTTCTTGGTTTATACATTTGCATACAAGTCAATAGTTAATTTAGAGAACCAAAGGTTAATTAATGTAGTGTGTTTCGCACCTTAAGTGTAATTTAAAATATGTATAGACCCACTGATGGAGAGAAGGTGAGGAAGAAGATGGAAGGAGGTAGAGGGGCTTGGATGATAGAATGCACTGAGGAGAAATGAAGGTAGTCTGAGGAAGTGCTAGGAAGCTTCACAGCCATAATAACAGCCTGTGATACCCGAGAGCTGGGAGTAACATATCAATACTCCCTCCATGGTATTAAAAGATGGGCCAGGTTCCAGTGGAACAGTATGTAGGTAAGTACATCAACATGGCAGGGGAACCAGGGAGGCTTTAGGAACACATGGAAGTGAATAATCCAGTAGAGAGACAGCAGGTTGTGGGAAGTACTAAAATGAGAAAAATTTGATGTAGGAATTAAAGCTTAATGGCAGGGAAGTATGAACATTTTAAAGGAAATGGTTTAAATGGGTCAGGCTAGACAGTGTCGAGGGGAAAGATAACAGCAACAGTTATCTTCTGAAGGAGAAGGCTAGGTATAGGAGCAGATCATGGGGGCACAGGGAGGGAAGTTGTATCTAGAGGTGCTTACAATCAGAAAGGGGGTGTGTGAGAGTCATTCTAATGACAAGTATAAATTGGAGGATTTAGCAGCATGTCTACAGATGTTTAAAAGGGCAAAAAAAGAAAGGATAATAAGACAGAGCTTGAGGGGAGACTTCAGCATTACGTTGTACCCAGAGCTTGACAGGTTTGATAGTAGAGTTCTACATTAAATGTCAAAAGATGTTAGGGGACACCATGGCTATAGTAGGACAGGTGGACATGTGGAGAGCAAGATGGGGACAGAAAAGCTGGTTTTCATTAAGCAGAATCAAGAATAAGTAGTGCAGTACATTAGATAGGATATTGGTGGCCTGTATAGACAAGATGGGAAGACAGAAAAGACACAAACTTTATAGAAAGTGGAATTGTAAATCATGTGCTGGTGTTCTGAAATAAGGATAGATTACAAAAGAATAAAGCAGGTGCAGAAGAGCTCTGAATAAGTCGAGTGTGGTAAAGCAAGCAAGATGGCAGAGAGAAATGTCAAACAGATTGGCTGAGAAGAATAGTGACAAAAAGGGGAGTACAGGTAAAAATTAATTAGACAAGATGAAGGCAGCTTCCTCATCATAATGTCAGAGGCATGGCCTCAAGCTCAACGCCAAAAAGTGCATTGTCATCCCCTTTGGTAAAAACTCTGTACACATGAACTACCACATAAACGGCAGTCTACTTAATGCCGAATGTGTGATAAGAGACCTTGGAACCCAGGTAGACAGTAGTCTCTCCTTTGATAGTCACATCACCACAGTAGTCAGAAAATCCTTCTATGTGGCACACTTCATCACAAAAGGGTTCTCATCCAGGAAAAAAGAGGTCATTGTTCCCCTTTACTCGGCACTCAATAGACCCATTATAGAGTACAACTCCCCTATTGGAATGTACCTCACAAGACATCTGCAGCAGCTAGAAAGGCCACAGAAGTACCTCACAAAGAGGATTACTGGCCTCAAACAGATGCCCTACACTGACCGTCTCAAAAAACTCCAGCTTTACTCTGCAGCATATCGCCTACTCTGAGGAGATCTCTGCCTAACATATAAAGCTATGTTAAACCCAGAGCTGTTGGACATTATACACCTAATGAAATCCCAATCCCTCTGAGGTACATGCTCTGGGGACCTAAACATTGTCACCACAATAAACAGGACATGCTGGAGGGATAGCCTAGTACCTACGTATGAACCTATAACTATCAACCCCCTCTTTCCCACTTTCTACATGGGGTCAAGGTGCTGGGTTAATTGTCGCCATCTCTCTCTCTCTATTAAATGTCACTCTTATACCACCTTCGACACTCATGACTGACTGTTGTATGTCTTCTTTCACACAGTCCATCCACCTCTTTGCTGGATGCCCTCATTTCCTCTTGCCTTCTTCCTGTATCCCAAATCTTCTTCACAAGATTGCCTTTTGCTTTTCTGCACATGTTCCTGAACCACCATAATCTGTTCTCTTTGATCTTTTCTGTAATAGAAGCTACTTTGGCTTCTGCTCTTATGTCCTCATTTCTTTATCTGCATCCTACCACCCATCTCAGGCTCTTCATCCCCATCACCTCTAGCTTCCTCATCTGATCTCCCTTTACTGCCCAGGTTTCTCCACCATACAGTAGTACTGGTCACACTGTTATTCTGTACATCTTACTTTTCAGCTTCTTTGGCATTCTTCTGTAATACACTACTCTGGCATTCTCTGCCATTTGGCTGCAGCCCCTCTAATTCTAGATTTGACCTCCTCATTCAGACTTACCTTCTCATCAACCACTCTTCCCAGATAGTTGAAGCTGTTAAGCTATTCCACTATTTTCCCTTCTATCTCAGTTTGCAGCTTCTTCTGATTTTCTCCCATTTTCTGACATTGAATTGTCTTATCTGTACTCTGTTACATCCCATGTGCCTTCAGTTTTTTATTTTATTCCACTATCCTTTGCTGAACTTCTTGCTCAGAGTCTGCCTGTAAAGCCTCATCATTTGCATACAGCAACTTTGTTGATCTATCCTCTACAACCTGTTTAAAAATGTAGTCCATCACCAGTATGAACTGCAGTGGGCACAGAGATAAACTCTGCTGCACACCTACTCCCACTGGGATCCCCTCTGTGAGATTGGACACCGTTTGTATTTGGGACATTGGGTACTTGTACATAGCTGCCATTAATTCTATTAATGCTTCTGGGGTTTTGAACCACCACAGCACTGCCCAAATCAGCTTTCTTGGGACCTTGGCACATGCTTTCTTCAAGTCTTGGAATGCTCAGTTGTACTGTTTCTCTGTTATAGCTTCTTCTCAAGTGTCTGTGTCACTGCAAGCATTGGTCAGTTGATTGCATTCTGATCTGGATCCAAACTGATGATCTCACATAAGTTTATAGGTGTGTACTAGACTAATAGCCCTGGAGCCTTTACAAGCCTAGACCATAGGATTATCCTGGTATTGTGCCACTCGACCTTAGTTCCCAGTGCCTCTGTCAAGTAGAGCCACTGGAGTGATCCCCGGGGTCAATTTTCTATTTCCCATCCACTCATCAAAATTTCTCTTGAAGATGACCAGTGAGGTGCTCTGTTTGACATGTATGGGAAGTCTATTCCATAGCATGGGCAGTCTCTGGGTTATGAACCTGTCCCTCCAGTATATTCTGTTGATTGTGGTAATGAGGTCAAGGTCTCTGGTGTGTGTAGTGAGGAGGGATTGGGATTTCTTTAGATGTAAAACATATGAACCAGAATGGCTTCAGTAGTGAAAAAAAACGATCCACTAGGTGTATAATATATAACAAAGCAATTTATTAACAACACACAGAGAAAAAATAAATAAATAAATAAATAATATTAATCCAAATGAGTCAAATCCAAGTGCTTTCGTCTCCTGTGTAGGAGACTTTTTCAAGAACAGAGCATGCCCAACAACTGAAAAACCTTTATACCATCATTAATTAAGTTTCAAAACAAGAGCGCCAATCATTTTCTGTTTTCACTAATTGATTCCTTTGGTGTAGGGTGTGATAGTTAAAGGTATAACACAATGAAATGTGCAATAAAATATGCAGTTTTACCATGAGTCAAACCAACACAAATAGTAAACAAGCATGTATGTGTGTGTATACCATTTGTGCATTACAATCAGTTGTCATGAAATTAGAAAGTAAAAATATATATTAAATTAAATTTTGGGGAGTTAATAATGGCTCTCAGCTTGCAATTGTCTGCGAATTTTGTCAGCCAGAGTCCCTTCATGTTGGCCTGGATGTCTGAGAAGTAGATACGAAACAGAAGAGGACCCAGGACCGATCCCTGTGGGACTCCACTCATGTCTGGTTGGCAGTCTGACTTGGAGTCAGCTACTTTCACACTGTGGGTTCTATCTGTGAGCCAGTTTGCACCCACCTGGTGATATAGGGGTTGATGCCTAGCTTAGTGACTTTTTCTATGATTCCTGAGTGAGGAACGGGATCAAAGGCCTTGGCCAGATCAAGGTAAGCTGATTGAACCACCTTGCCTTCATCTACAGCTCTGGTGACTGACTCAAGGAAGTCGACCAAGTTGAGCAGGCATGATCTACCCTTCACCAAACCAAAATGTGTGGGATCTAGAGTTGGAGATTCCCTATATCCTTGTTTATTAGGTCCATGAAGATGCATTCCATAGCTTTATATATCAGACTTTTAAGGCTAATGGGGCGATAGTTCCCAGGGTCTGTAGTCACTCTTCCTTTGTGAAGAGGGGTGACTATAGCAGAGTGCCATTCAGTAGGGACAAAGCCTGAGGTGAGACTGTGACTAAACAGGGCACACAGGTGAGGTGCCAGTTCACTCTGTTGCTCATGTAGAACACAGCCAGGGATATTGTCAGGTCCCATAGAAGCTGTATTCTTGGCCTTGGACAGTGCTGTTTTAAACTGTGCAGCAGTAATACTGAGTACTTGGCAATTTACTGGTATTGTGATTGGTCCTTTTGGGGGTAAAGGTGGCACTGAATCTGTCGGCCAGTATATTGGTAATATCTTTTGGCTCGGTATAGGAGGTACCATTGTGCAGTAGTTCAGAGCAAATCTGGGTATTGCCATGGAGATTCTTTACATAACTGTAGAAGGCCTTGTGTTTGTCTTTACTATTTGCTGCAATTCTGTTTTCATAGCTAGCTTTAGAGGATTTGATGAGGGATCTTAACTTTTTGTTGAGGCTGATAAGAGACTTTTTCCAGTCTTGGGATTTCACCTTATTCCACATCAGTTTTCTCCTTCTGATGTAAAGTTTGTTTATGGCAGGTGACCACCAGATTGGCTTCCTTTTTTGGAGGTGAGCATCTTGGTTCTATTGGGTGTGGCGAGATCCATGCATTTGTGTACGTGTTCGTACTGTGCATTGGTGTATGATTCAGTGGTCATGCAACTATTCTCCATTTGCATGGGTGCCATGAAGTTAGCCACCTTTGTTTTTAGGAGCCCAAAGTTAGCTTTGGAGAAGTTTTTCATGGTGGTTACTTTTGTGGGGGTGGGGGTGAGAGGGATGTGGATTTCTAAGGTGATTAGTTTGTGGTCAGATCTAACCAGGGAGAAGTTGACTAGTGGTGTAGAGCAATAGTTGCCCATTTTAGTAATGACCAGGTGAAGGATGTAGCTACCTCTAGTGGGAGTAAGAATAAGCTGGTCCAGTGCATTGGAATTAATGAATTCCAGGAAATGTTGGGCAAGTGTATTGGTACATGAGTAGTTTTCCCAATTAATGGAGAGGTAGTTGAAGTCACCCAGTATGAGAGTGTTAGGTTAGACCCTAATATTCTCCAGGGTGCTTAGGAACATGGAGTGTGAGTCTTGGGGCATGGCTGGGGGCCTATAACAGGCTATGACCTGAATCACTGTCCTACCCAATGTTAGCTGCACCTGAAATATCTCCGATGTGTTATGCTGGGCTACCAGTCTGGAGGTGTGCATATCCTTTATGAATATGGAAACACCACCACCTTTGGAGCTTCAGTCCAAGTTCTGGGGTCGAAAGGTGTGGAATGAGTTATAGCCTGATAGTGCAGGGGTGTTTTCTGCTGCCTTGATCCAGGTCTTTGTTACAGCACAGATGTCAATGTTCTCAATTTTAAGGAGTGCTTCGAGTGAGTGCAATTTTGAGAATTAGACTTCTAGCGTTGAGCAGCATGACCCTCAGATTGCATTAGTTGTAGCTGTTACGGTGGTAATTTGGTCTTTGGAACACCACCTAAAAAAAGGCAGTATGGGGTGGCAAGAGCCTTGGCCAGTATCCAGAAGCCCAGGGGTGACTGATGCAGGCCATCTCTGGCAAAACATCAAGGACTGTCAATCATATCATCCAAGGCAGACAGATACTGGTTCCCCTTAGAATGGCACCAGAAACTTAGCCAATTGTTGAAATCCTTCATTTTCTGCTTGTACTGTGGTATCATTCTGGGTGATGGCAGGATGCTGCTCATGGCTTTGGTCTTACCTGTCTGGGCTACATAATCTGAGAGCTCCTCCATGTCTCTTTTCATGCAGTCCAGGGAGGTACGTCTCAGGTCATTCACACCCACATGTACAATGACAGAGTCATATTTGTACCTGTTGTTGAGGGACCTGAGTGCGTGCGTTATGTGGTGGATCCTGGCACCCGAAAGCAGCTGACTGTTACTTTCTCCTTATTCAACCTAGTGAGTGAGACATCTGTGTTCCTCACTACTGAGTCACCTATGACTAGTGTGCTGGGCATGCTGTTTTGCCTTAGGGGCTTTGGTTGAGTGGCACACTGTTTAGGAGAGTTATGTGTCTCATGATTAGTGTTGTGCGTCGGCTGGGTTTTTTTTACTAGATCTTGGTTTTTTCGGTGTTGTCTGGGTTTCTGGGTTTTTTTGTCAGCAACCTGGGTTTTTTCTTGCATCTCAGATATTGACATTTTGTCCCTATACAAATCTAAGAGAAAACTTGTCGTTCACCGTCCATAACGGTCCCAAGACCAGTTACTCTACTGTTTCTTACTATACTTACTGTGCTTACCAATAATTTAAAGTTACTATTCAGCAATCAGCACCAGGCCGTGTTGGTCGACGCATAGGCAGACCGCACCATAGACTTCGCTGCTTTATATATATATATATATATATATATATATATATATATATACACACACACACACACATCTATATATATATATATATATATATATATATATATATATATATATATATATATATATATATATATGCACACACACACACACACACACACATACATATATATGTGTGTGTGTGTGTATATATATATATATATATATATATATACATATATAAAGAAATATATATATATATATATATATATATATATATATATATATATATATATGTATATATATATATATATATATATATATATAGATATATATATATATATATATATATATATATATATGTGTGTTTGCGTATATATATATATATATATATATATATATATATATGTGTGTGTATATATATATATATATATATATATATATATATATATATATATATATGTATATATATGTGTGTGTGTATATATATATATATTTGCTGATAGAGAGTGACAATTGGCCATAAATCGTGCTTATTTCAAAGTTTAACGTTGTAAAGCAAGGTTTATGTTTTATGTTTTTTAAGTTTTATGTTTGTAATTAATGCAAAACATAACGGTTGTAGGCTTGTAGCCTTTTATTGTGTAGTTCTATATTAGTTTTCACTACCTGGGTTTTTCTGGGTTTTTTACTTTTGAAATCTGGGTTGATTTTTAAAAGTCCTGTGGCAACGCTGGTTGTGTTGTGGTACTCAAGTGCATTTCTGCCTTGGAGGTCTCTGCTGTTTGGGTAGATTTTTATTGAGATCCTCCGCGAAGGTGGGTGTGTGGTTTGTGTTTTTATGTGAAGGCAGTGCTGGTGTGTTTTGATAGGTTCATAGGTTAGTACTAGGCAAACTGCCCTTGCGAGCAATTGTAAGCCTAGCCTCAACTCAAACTCTGCACCTTGTGTTTGTAAGGCAAACACCTTAACCATTAGGCCACCCTTCTGGAAGGCTATGTGTTCCATGTGGTGTGGTGCAAGTGTTGACTTTCTCTTTTTGACCAGCTATTCCCGTCTTGGCTGGAGAGTGCATGGCTTCCAATTTGTATATAAAAGTACATCTCTCAAAAGTCTGAGTGTCGGGGGTAAGACAAGAGGGTTGTCGGTGTACATGAGGCAGTTGCTACATTGCCTCAGGATGCCCAAGTTCACCAGATTAATAGGAGAAAGCATAGGAAACTGACATTTATACATGCCTGGATGGGTGGGCATTAATAATACGTACTGGAGATGTTTCCTTGTAGAATTTTTAGTGCTGGTAGCATTTTTGTGTGTTATAATAATTGCTACAAGAAGTCTGGTAAAGTGCTGGATTAATAAGTTAGTAAAAGTGCAGGAGAGGAGAGAACTAGCAGATCTAAGGGAAAATTTGAAGAGCAGATTTTGGCACCTCTCAGAAGCTTACAAACAGTTCTGGATACAGCATGTCTGTATCTGGACTAGACTAGTTACAGGAAAGGTGGGAAACAAATGCAAACACAGGCTTTTAAACCAGAAAGTTGAAAGAGATGGAAAAACTGCCCAAATGACCAATAAACTACAAATTCTGGGCCAGAAACCACTCCTCTTGTGGTAGATAGGCTACCTAGTGCTTACCACTCCCACTGATAATTTAAAAGGCTTCCCTCCAACACAGAAAGGCTTAGGGGGCTCAGAATCTTACATACAGTCTTGGACACAGCAAATCTATATCTGGACTAGACTAGTTACAGGAAAGGTAAGAAAAGTGCAAAAGCGGGCTTTTAGACCAGAAAGTTGAATGAGATGGAAAAAAACTGTCCAAATGGCCAATAAACTACAATTTCTGGGCCAGAAACCACTCCTCTTATGGTAGATAGGCTACCTAGTACTTACCACTCCCACTGATAAGTTAGAAGGCTTCCCTCCAACACAGAAAGGCTTGGGAGGCTAAAAGGCTTACAAACAGTCCTGGATACAGGAAATCTGTATCTGGACTAGACTAGTTATAGGAAAGGCAGGAAACAAGCTTAGAATTCTTTTTTTTTACAGAAAAGCAGCTAAAACAGCACTAAAAACAATTCAAGTGCAGTGCAAACTAGCACACTTGAGTATTCAGAAATATTAAAGGCTACCTAGTGCTTAAATTAACAAGTTAATCATAATAATCCCCAAAAATTCTGGTCAACCTTGAATAGACTTCTTCACCCCGGACAAACTACCACTCCCTCTCCCTCTGGATCCGAAAAAAATTCTTCCCATGAAACTGCCAATGCTTTCAACTCCTTCTTTACTAATACTATCAATTCTCTGGCCTCTCACCTTTCCTTTGACAATTCTAGCATCCCTGCTCAAGCAGCTTCTATTCAACCAACCTTCACTTTACAACCTATCTCCACCACCTTCATCCAAAAATGCATCCAAAAACTTAAACCATGTACCCCATCGGCTGACCAACTTCCATCTGAATTCCTCCAAAAAGCAGCTAAGGTTATAGCCTGTCCCATATCCATCCTTATTAATAGAACTATTAATGAAGGTACCATACCTGACATCTGGAAAATCTCACACATTATACCCCTACATAAAGGAGGTAACTCCAATGAGTACTCTAATTACAGGCCTATAGCACTCTTGTCTCCCCTAGCAAAAATCATGGAAAAATGTGTTCACTACCAACTAATGAATTACTTAACTAAAAATAACATTCTAACTCCCTGTCAACACGGCTTTAGGCCTTTTCATAGTACTACCACTGCTCTTCTTTCCTTTACTGACTTCATAAACACAAACCGCAATAATAATATTCTTTCTTCTGCACTCTTTATTGACCTGTCCAAAGCCTTTGACATGGTTAACCACCCCCTCCTCATAAAAATCCTAGAATCTCTTGCTTTAGAACCAAAGGCTATCCTTTGGTTTACTTCCTATCTCACTAACAGGAAACAGGCAGTCCTCTGGGATAACAAACTCTCCTCTCTCCTCCCAATTTCTCTTGGTGTCCCACAAGGCTCTATTCTTGGACCTCTCCTATTCTCCCTTTTTATAAATGACCTACAAGCAGCTATTCCCCAAGCTACATGCATACAATATGCTGATGACTCCACTCTTATTTGCTCAGCTAAAACATTCCAGAGCTTCAAACTATTACTCAAAATGTATTCCACACAGTAGAAGCATGGTTCTTAAAACGCTGCCTACTTTTAAATGCTAAAAAAACAAAACTCCTCCTCTTTAAACCTACTACTAGGTCCCCCACTTTAGATTTCTCTATCTCATCTATTAATGGCACCCTCATATCAGCTGACTCCACTACCAAACTGCTAGGTGTCATGATTGACAACAACCTTACCTATGATTGTCACATCAATAATACCATTAAAACTGTAAACAGAAAACTGGGCTCCCTCTACAGAATTAGAACATTCTTAACCCCGGCAGCCAAAGCTACTCTTGCCCACTCTCACCTTATTTCAACTCTTCTCTATGCCTCACCAATTTACACTAACCTGAAGAAAAACAATCTCTCTAAACTGGCTAACACATATAATAGTATTACTAGATTTGTGACTGGCAATCAATTTAGAACTCACCACTGTCTGAACCTTCAGCAACTTCACTGGCTAGAATTAGAAAATATGTTGCTTCTTTCCCAACTTTCCTTTGTCCAAAGAGCTTTCTATCAACCTAATAACACTCCTGCACTTTCCAAACTTTTGACCCCCTACTCTAACCTAAACTCACTTCGTTCCTCCAGTAAACTACTAGTAACTTTAACTAAATCCAACAACCTTGCTGGTGACTCCCTTTTCTCTAACGCCATTGGTAAACACTGGAATCAACTTCCTACTGAACTTACTTCTATTCCAACTCCTGTTCTGTTCAAACAAAAACTCAAAACTTACCTTAAAAATCAATGGTTATGTCCCTGCTGTAACACCGACTAGATCTCCCAATAATCCCCTCTACTCCTCCCTCTCCCTCTCCTTCTTCCTTTTTTTCTTGTCCAAGCTTTACTGCCATCACTTTATAAGTCCTAGCTCTCTAATATCCTTCTCCTCCTTTAGGTGCATTTCTTTTTACTGAAAGTATAAATTTTTATGATCTACTCACTCTTTTCATTTTGAATATTTCTCTTTTCTCTTTTACTCTCTTTTTATAACCTTCCTATAAAATAATGTGAAATAAGTTTCCATTTTTTTTTTTTTTTGTGTGTGAATGATGAATCCTATGATGTTATGTTAATATTGAATCCTATGATGTTTTCCTGTATATTTGTCTATCCCCACCTCCTTTCTCCTTTTTGCCTCAGCTCATTTTTTGTATACTATGTAACTGTGTTAATCTCTATGTGGAGCTTTTCTCCCCGGGCCTCTACTGAAAATGGAAATATATCCAGTTAGACTAGCCCGGTTAACAAATGTAAAATAAAATAAAAATAAATAAATAAATAGAGTTTGAATAAATGCAATTTATTTAAACTGTATTCTGAATTGAGATCAATTATTATTTTATTCAACTCTGAACAGTTAAAAAGTGCCAAAAAATATACTTATCAGCTGAGAAGCACACTCAGTCAGAACACAAGGAGATTCTAGCAAAGTTCTTTTTTTTTTTTAAACAGAAGATAATTCAAGGTTAAGGACCTAAGTGGGTTGGCCTTCTCAACTGTTCTCTCTGTATTAGGTAGAATGAGCTAATGACACTAGACTGGGATAGAGCTGAACAGATGGGACTGGTTTGAGTGTCTGAAATCAAAATATGATCTCACTGTAGTCGGTTGAGTGAGCAAATGAGATGGACTCGGAAGGAATGTTCAAACACTAATTTGCAAGAGAAGCGGGCAATTCCAAAGCCACTTTCTACTACTATGAGAATGTGTGCATCATTTGCTCTCTCTAAAACTTTCATGCACTGTGAGAGGTGTTTGATGCCTCTATAATGTCCACAGTTGTGAATGTCCCCTTTGTTCTTGAGCACTGGCAATAATATGCATATTCTCCAGTCATCTGGGATAAACACTTCTCTCCATACTGCTATGAGTACCCTCATCCCTCAGGATTCATTTCTTCCCTCCTTCACACAACATTTTTATCATATCTGCTGTGGTTCCCAGTTTAACCTCTAATTTGAAGCACATCATACACAAGAATGTAGTACACCCCCTTGCCCTCATGCAATGATGAATCACTGGTACCTTCCAAGCATGGCAGTGAATGCAGCTGTTGTCAGTCATTAGCCAGTTAATTTGTGCAGCTGGGCCTGCAGGTGCAGGTAGTTTCTGTGCACCTGTTGCATACAGATGTGGAATCAGTAGCTGTAAATCCCTAGGAAACTGCTGAATGCAGAAGTGGTTAGAGCAGCTGTCATCAGTCCCTAGGCACCTCCTGAATGCAGAAGTGGGTACAATAGCTGTTGTCAGTTCCAAGGTAGCTGTTGCATGCAGGAGTGGGTACAGTAGCTGTTCTCAGTGCTAGGTACCTAGCTGTGGTCAGTCCTTCTGTACCTGCTGTGGGTACAGTAATTGTCATCAGTTCCTAGGTACCTGCTGTGTGCAAAAGTAGGTACAGTAGTTGTTGTCTGTCCCTAGGTCCTGCTGTGGGTAGAGTGATAGTGGTCAATCATTAGGTATCTGCTGTGGGTACAGTAGCTGTTGTCAGCCCCTAGGTACCTGCTGTGGGTAGAGTAATACTGGTCAGTCGCTAGATACCTGCAGTAGGTACAGTAGCTGCTGTCAGTCCCTAGGCACTTTCTGTGGGTAGATTAATAGTGGTTAGTCCCTAGATACAAGCTGTGGGTACAGTAGCTATCGTCAGCCCCTGCTGTGAATACAGTAGCTGTCGTCAGTTCCTAGGTATCTGCTGTGGGTACAGTAGATGCTGTCAGACCCTAGTTACCTGCTGTGGGTACAGTAGCTATGGTCAGTCACTAGTTACCTGCTGTGGGTACAGGAGCTGTTATCAGTCCCTAGGTACCTGTTGTGGGTATAGTAGCTGTCATCAGTCCCTAGGTACCGGCTGTGGATACAGTAGCTGTTGTCAGTCCCTAGGTACCTGCTGTGGGTACAGTAGCTGTCGTCAGTCCCTAGGTACCTGCTGTGGGTACAGTAGCTGTGGTCAGTCCCTAGTTACCTGTTGTGGGTACAGTAGCTGTGGTCAGTCCCTAGGATCCTGTTGCGGGTACAGCAACTATCGTCAGTCCCTAGGTACCTGCTGTGGGTACAGTAGCTGTGGTCAGTCCTTAGGTAACTGTTGTGGTCATAGTAACTGTCAGCAGTCCTTAGGTACCTGCTGTAGGTACAGTAGCTGTTCTCAGTCTCTAGGTACCTGATGTAGCTAAAGGAGCTATTGACAGTTCCTAGGTACCTGCTTTGGGTACAGTAGCGGTCATCAGTCCCTAGGAACCTGCTATGGGTACAGTAGCTGTCATCAGTCCCTGCTGTGGGTACAGTAGCTGTCATCAATCCCTAGGTACCTGCTGTGGTTACAGTAGCTGTGGTCAGTCCCTAGTTACCTGCTGTGGTTACAGTAGCTGTGGTCAGTCCCTAGTTACCTGCTGTGGGTACAGTAACTGTGGACAGTCCCTAGGTACCTGCTGTAGATACAGTAGTTGTTGTCAATCCCTAGGTACCTGCTGTGGGTACAGTAGCTGTCGTTAGTCCCTAGGTACCTGCTGTGGGTAGAGTAGCAGTGGTCAGTACCTAGATACCTGCTGTGGGTACAGTAGCTGTCAGTCCCAGCTGTGGGTACAGTAGCTGTTGTCAGTCCCTAGTTACCTGTTGTGGGTACAGTAACTGTCATCAGTCTCTGGGTACCTGTTATGGGTACAGTAGCTGTCGTCAGTCTATAGGTACCTGCTGTGAGTACAGTAGCTGTCATCAGTGCTGTGGATACAGTAGCTGTCGTCAGTCCCTAGGTATCTGCTATGGGTACAGTAGCTGTCATCAGTCCCAACATACCTGCTGTAGGTACAGTAACTGTTGTCAGTCCACTGGTACCTGCTGGGGATACAGTAGCTGTCATCAGTCCCTAGGCACGTGCTGTGGGGTACAGTAGCTGTCATCAGTCCGTAGGTACCTGCTGTGGGTACAGTAGTTATTGTCAGTCCCTAGGTACTTGCTGTGGATACAGTAGCTGTTGTCAGTCCCTGCTGTGTCTACAGTAGCTGTTGTCAGCCCCTAGTTACCTGCTGTGGGTACAGTAGCTGTCGTCAGTTCCTAGGTACTTGCTGTGGGTACAGTAGATTCTGTCAGTCCCTAGGTACCTGCTGTGGGTACAGTAGCTATGGTCAGTCCCTAGGCACTTGCTGTGGGTACAGTAACTGTCATCAGTCCCTAGGTACCTGCCGTGGGTACAGTAGCTGTCGTCAGTCCCTAGATACCTGCTGTGGGTACAGTAGCTGTGGTCAGTCCCTTGTTACCTGCTGTTGGTACAGTAGCTGTCGTCAGTCCCTAAGATCCTGCTGTGGGTACAGCAACTATCGTCAGTACCTAGGTACCTGCTGTGGGTTCAGTAGCTGTGGTCAGTCCTTAGGTACCTGCTGTGGGCATAGTAACTGTCAGCAGTCCTTAGGTACCTGCTGTAGGTACAGTAGCTGTTGTCATTCTCTAGGTACCTGATGTAGGTAGAGGAGCTATTGTCAGTTCCTAGGTACCTGCTTTGGGTACAGTAGCTTTCGTCAGTCCCTAGGTACCTGCTGTGGGTACAGTAGCTGTGGCCAGTACCTAGATACCTGCTGTGGGTACAGTAGCTACCATCAGTCCGTAGGTATGTGCTGTGGGTACAGCAGCTGTTGTCAGTCCCTAGGAACCTGCTATGGGCACAGTAGCTGTCATCAGTCCCTGCTGTGAGTGCAGTAGCTGTCATCAATCCCTAGGTACCTGCTGTGGTTACAGTAGCTGACGTCAGTCCCTAACTTCCTGCTGTGGGTACAGTAGCTGTGGTCAGTCCCTAGGTACCTGCTGTGAGTACAGTAGCTGTGGTCAGTCCCTAGTTACCTGTTGTGGGTACAGTAACTGTCATCAGTCCCTAGGTGCCTGCTGTAGGTACAGTAGCTGTGGACAGTCCCTAGGTACCTGCTGTAGATACAGTAGCTGTTGTCAGTCCCTAGGTACCTGCTGTGGGTACAGTAGCTGTCGTTAATCCCTAGGTACCTGCTGTGGGTAGAGTAAGAGTGGCCAGTACCTAGATACCTGCTGTGGGTACAGTAGCTGTCAGTCCCAGCTGTGGGTACAGTAGCTGTTGTCAATCCCTAGTTACCTGCTGTGGGTACAGTAACTATCATCAGTCCCTAGGTACCTGCTGTGGGTACAATAGCTGTCGTCAGTCCATAGGTACCTGCTGTGAGTACAGTAGATGTCATCAGTGCTGTGGGTACAAAAGCTGTCGTCAATCCCTAGGTACCTGCTGTGGATACAGTAGCTGTCGTCAGTCCCAACGTACCTGCTGTAGGTACAGTAACTGTTGTCAGTCCACTGGTACCTGCTGGGGGTACAGTAGTTTTCATCAGTCCCTAGGCACCTGCTGTTGGGTACAGTAGCTGTCATCAGTCCCTAGGTACCTGCTGTGGGCACAATAGTTGTTGTCCGTCCCTAGGTACTTGCTGTGGATACAGTAGCTGCTGTCAGTCCCTGCTGTGTGTACAGTAGCTGTTGTCAGCCCCTAGTTACCTGCTGCGGGTACAGTAGTTGTTGTCAGTTACTAGGTACTTGCTGTGGGTACAGTAGATTCTGTCAGTCCCTAGGTACCTGCTGTGGGTACAGTAGGTGTGGTCAGTCCCTAGTCACCTGCTGTGGGTACAGTAACTGTCATCAGTCCCTAGGTACCTGCTGTAGGTACAGTAGCTGTGGTCAGCCCCCTACGTACCTGCTGTGGGTACAGTAGCTGTCATCAGTCCCTAGGTACTTGCTGTGGGTACAGTTACTGTCTTCAGTCTCTTGGTACCTGCTGTGGGTACAGTAGTTGCAGTCAGTCCCTAGGTACCTGCTGTGGGTACAGTAGCTGTGGTCAGTCACTAGGTAACTGCTGTAGGTACAGTAGCTGTGGTCAGTCCTTAGGTACCTGCTGTAGGTACAGTAGCTGTCGTCAGTCCCTAGGTACCTGCTGTAGGTACAGTAGCTGTGGTCAGTCCCTAGTCCCTGCCTTGGGTACAGTAACTGTCATCAGTCCCTAGGTACCTGCTGTAGGTACAGTAGCTGTGGTCAGCCCCTAGATACCTGCTCTGGGGACAGTAGCTGTCATCCATCCCTAGGTACCTGCAGTGAATATAGTAGCTGTCATCAGTCCCTAGGTACCTGCTGTGGGTACAGTAACTATCTTCAGTCTCTTGGTACCTGCTGTGGGTACAGTAGTTTCAGTCAGTCCCTAGGTATCTGCTGTGGGTACTGGTCAGTCACTAGGTAACTGCTGTGGGTACAGTAGCCATGGTCAGTCCTTAGGTACCTGCTGTAGGTACAGTAGCTGTCATCAGCCCATAAGTACCTGCTGTGGGTACAATAGCGGTCATCAGTCTTTAGGTACCTGCTGTAGGTACAGTAGCTGTCGTCAGCCCATAAGTACCTGCTGTGGGTACAATAGCGGTCATCAGTCCCTAGGTACCTGTTGTGGGTACAGTAGCTGTAATCAGTCCCTAGGTACCTGCTGTGGGTACAGTTGCTGTGGTCAGTCCCTAGGTACCTGCTGTGGGTACAGTACCCGGTCAGTCCTTAGGTACCTGCTGTAGGTATAGTAGCTGTCATCAGTCCCTAGGTACCTGCTGTGGGTACAGTAGCACTGGTCAGTCCCTAGGTACCTGCTGTGGGTACAGTAGCTGTGATCAATCTGTAGGTACCTTCTGTGGGTACAGTAGCTGTCGTCCATCCCTAGGTACCTGCTGTGGTACAGTAGCTGTGGTTAGTCCCTAGGTACTTGCTATGGGAACAGTAGTTGCTGTCAGTCCCTAGGTACCTGCTGTAGGTACAGTAGTTTTCGTCAGTCCCTAGGTACCTGCTGTCAGTACAGTAACTGTCATCAATCCCTAGGTGCCTGCTGTGGGTACAGTAACTGTTGCCAGTCCCTGCTGTGGGTACAGTAGCTGTTGTCATTCCCTAAGTACCTGCATTTCCTGGATACATACTATATAAAACAGAAAATGCAGGGTACAGTAGCTGTGGTCAGTCCCTAGATACCTGCTGTGGGTACAGTAGCTGTGAACAATCCCTAGGTACCTGCTGTGGGTACAGTAGCTGTCGTTTGTCCATAGGTACCTGCTGTGGGTACAGTAGCTGTGGTTAGTTCCTAGGTACCTGTTGTGGGTACAGTAGCAGTTGTCAGTCCCTAGGTACCTGCTGTAGGTACAGTAGCTGTCATCAGTCCCTAGGTACCTGCTGTGGGTACATCAGCTGTGGTCATTCCCTTGGTGCCTGCTGTGGTTACAGTAGCTGTTGCCAGTCTCTAGGCACCTGCTGTCAGTACAGTAGCTGTTGTCAGTTCCTAGGTACCTGTTGTGGGTACAGTAGCACTGGTCAGTCCCTAGGTACCTGCTGTGGGTACAGTAGCTGTGATCAATCTGTAGGTACCTTCTGTGGGTACAGTAGCTGTCGTCCATCCCTACGTACCTGCTGTGGTACAGTAGCTGTGGTTAGTCCCTAGGTACTTGCTATGGGAACAGTAGCTGCTGTCAGTCCCTAGGTACCTGCTGTAGGTACAGTAGTTTTCATCAGTCCCTAGGTACCTGCTGTCAGTACAGTAACTGTCATCAATCCCTAGGTGCCTGCTGTGAGTACAGTAACTGTTGTCAGTCCCTGCTGTGGGTACAGTAGCTGTTGTCAGTCCCTAAGTACCTGCTGTGGGTACAGTAGCTGTGGTCAGTCCCTAGGTACCTGCTGTGGGTACAGTAGTGTGAACAATCCCTAGGTACCTGCTGTGAGTACAGTAGTTGTCGTTTGTCCATAGGTACCTTCTGTGGGTACAGTAGCTGTGGTTAGTTCTTAGGTACCTGTTGTGGGTACAGTAGCAGTTGTCAGTCCCTAGGTACTTGCTGTAGGTACAGTAGCTGTCATCAGTCCCTAGGTACCTGCTGTGGGTACAGCAGCTGTGGTCATTCCCTTGGTGCCTGCTGTGGTTACAGTAGCTGTTGCCAGTCTCTAGGCACCTGCTGTCAGTACAGTAGCTGTTGTCAGTTCCTAGGTACCTGCTGTGGGTACATTAGCTGTAGTCAGTCTCTAGGTACCTGCCACATGCTCTAGGGAGTACAGTACATGGTATCCATCTGTGGCCACCTGCTATGTACAGAAATGGGTTAAGCAGTTGCTGATCCATCCCTCGAATATAGTACTAAGTTTTGGAGTGTTTTCAGCTACTGTTATACACTAGTTGCCAATGATATACATCAGCACAGGGTTAGCATTTCCTGGATACATACTATATAAAACAGAAAATGCAGCTGTTGTAAGTCAGCAGGTGTAGTGAGCTGTGCTGCAATGAATGCATTTTGTTTAGTCACTAGGACTACTTTGCACAAGCATGACTTTGTCTGTAACCATTTAGTAAGCATTTAATTCCTGCAAATGTGGATGCAACTACAACAATTTCTGTCTACCACTGTGACTGCAGTTCTTTTTAACCAATGGGCATCTAACACATGAAACAATAAAACTTACAATTATGTACATATATTATCAATAAATGAATTGTACAAGTGTAGCAACAGCTAACAGATACTTGAAGCACTGACTACAAACCTGAGCTGATGTTGCAACAGTAAGTAGTAGAAGTGAGTTGAGTGGAAACCACAACACTAAATTCATTTCAAATGATTTTGCTCAGATGGCAGTAGAACAACTTAGTACATTTATGAGACAATCATATAGTCTACAGCTATAACTGAGCTCAGGCCTGGAATGCCGGCTGCACACAACAAATGATGATTGCAAAAGACAGTAAAAGAAAATTAATTAAGCAATTACTTCTTTTAAAAAACACATATAAATTGGCTTGGATGCCAAAACTACAGTTTTACTACAAATGCACAGATAAAAGATAGCGACAGAGATTAATTTTGTCAGTTTACCTATAGAATCATAGGAAGTTAGTAGGCTAATGCCCAGAGGGCCTTTACAAGCCTAGCCAAATTTACCCTTGTTACCATGATCAGCACCTCTTGCTCCTGTCCAACAGGGACACAGGTGGAACCCCCAGGGTGAATTTACAAATACTCATCCAATCATCCAGATTGTGCTTGAAGAGGGCCAATGAGGTGCTCTGTTTGATGTGAAATGGGAGTCTATTCTAAATGTGTGGTAACCTCTATTAGACAAATCTGTCCATGCAGTAGGTTCTACTGATATCACATACCAGGTTTAAAGCTTTACAGTGAGTAACCCATGTGCCATTTGACTTCCAGATGTGCAGCATATCCAATTAAGCAGGGTCAGAGATTGCCTTATATGCAAGGCAGAGATCATCTCTGAATAGTCTGCATGAAACAGAATAAAGTGACAGTGATTTCAGCTGATCCACATAGGATAGCTGTTGAAGACCTTGAATGTTTCTTGTGAGGAACCTTTGTGGTCTTCCCAATTGCTGCAGGTTCTTTGAAAGGTACATACCAAAAGGGGTGTTGTACTCAATTACTTGGCTAATGAGGGAAGAGTACAGGGAGGTGATAACTTCTCCTTTTCTAGAAACAATGCCCTTACTTATACCCTTCTTACCACTGAGGAATCATAGTGATCAAAGTCAAAGTTGCAGTCAACCTGAGTGCCCAGATCTCTCACCACTGTGTGTGTACTTATGGTATTGTCATTGATGTGGCAATTTGCAGGAACATCACTCTTACCAAAAGGATTGATAATACATTTTTTGGATTGAGTTTGAGGCCATGACTTTGGCACCAACCATTTATTTGCTTAAGACCTTCTTGAAGGATGTTGGCATCATTTTGAGAGTCTATGACTGCACCCAGTTTGCACTTGTCAGCAAACTGTCAGCCACAGTCCCTTGGCTTAAGTTTGTCTTTCAGAGAAATGGATTCCAAACAGTAGAGGTCCCAGGACCAATCCCTGTGGAGCACTAGTGGTTACAGGTCTGTTGTTGGAGGTGGATTCCCCTATTTTGACTGTATGTGTTCTATCAGGGAGCATGTTCACAACCCACCTTATGATATTAGGGTTGATATCTAGCTGTGAGAATTTGTCAGTGATACCCGAGTGAGGGATAGTGTCAAATGCCTTGGCTTGGTCAAGGTAGGCTGTAGACACAGATGACCCATCATCCAGGGCCCAGATGACTTTCTCAAAGAAGTCCACCAGGTTTAACAGGCATGATCTCCCCTTGGCAAAACCAAACTGGGTAGGATCTAGTGTTTGGAGGTTGCCTATATCTTTGCTGATAAGATCCATGAATATTCTCTCCATGGCCTTGCAGATAAGGTTAGTCAGGCTAATAGGTCTGTAGTTCCTGGGGTCAGTAAAAACACCACATTTATGCAAGGGAATAATGGTGGCTGTCTTCCATTCAGCTGGGACATAGCCGGTGCTTAGACTGTGATTGAAAAGAATACCCAATGGTGATGATAATTCTTGTTTGAGCCCATGTAGGATGCAGCCTGGGATGCTATCAGGTCCCATTGATGCTGTGTTTTTGGCCTTAGAAAGGGCATTTATGACCTGCTCTTTAGAGATATAAGGTAGGGGACAGGTGGTAGGGATGTCGTGAGGTACATATGGCAGGGACAGGAGAGTGAAGTTTTCATCAAGCCTGTCCACTATATCCACCGACTCAGTATATGTGTTAACATTAACTACCAGTTCAGTGCAAATCTGGGCCTTACCTTTTAGGTTATGGATGTAACTAAAGAATGCCTTATGGTTATCCTTTGTTGAGGAAGCTAACTTGCATTCGAAGTTCATCTTGGGTACTTCACAAGAAGTCTTATCTGCTTATTTAAGCTGAGGAGGGAGTGTCACCAGTTTAGAGCCTGCTCCTTCTTACTCTTAGACAGCAGTTTATTCATTTTATTGTAAAGCCTGTTAATGGCAATTGTCCACCAGGCAGGTTTGTTCTTCCTTGAAGAGTTTGTTTTGATCCTAACATGTACTGCCGAGTCGATGCAGATATACAGGTGCTTGTAGAGGATACTGTTGTAGAGCTCGACATAGTTACCGGTTCCGTCTGAGAGGGGTGGTGCAAGTGAAGCTATTTGTAGCATCCCATAAGAGGTTATAATCTGCTTTGGAGAAATGTTTTTAGTCTAGTTGATGCTGGGGGAGGGGGGGTGTCAGGTGTGATAGTTACTTCAAATGAGAATGATTTGTGGCGAAAAAGGCACAGAGAGTCTCAGATAAACCAACGGGCTTTAATCCAAAAGTAAAAACTCACAAAATTACCAACAATAAAAGCAGTGAATGAAGCACTTTTCATCCTGCTCACTAGCAGGACTTCTTCAGGTCTTTATCATTGATAATTTTGTGAGTTTTTACTTTTGGATTAAAGCCTGTTGGTTTATCTGCGACTCTCTCTGCCTTTTTCACCAGTTTGTTCACTCTATCTCTCAGCAGTTTGTTTGAGAATGATTTGTGGTCATATCTCATGAGGAATGAGCTCACAGCAGAGGAGCTACAGTGGTCTCCCATACTTATAAGGACTAGATCCAGGATGTTGGTGCCCCTAGTAGGGATGTCAATCAGCTGGTCCAGGGCATTGTAGTTGACAAAGTCGAGGAACCTTTGGGCAGGTGAGTTTGTGCATTCACCCAGTCAATGCTAGGATAGTTAAAGTCACCCAAAACCATGGTGCTTGGATGTATCTTGATGGACTTAAGTTGATCCAAATAAGTAGAGTGGGTGTCCTGATTCATGGAGGGGGTTCTGTAGCTAGAAATGACTTGAATAGGTGTCCTACCAGCAGGTAATTGCACCTAAAGTATCTGTAGGGGGTTATATGTTTAACCAATCTGGAAGTGTATTTATCTTTGATGAATACTGATACACTGCCTCCTTTAATTTTCTTTCCTTCAGTTTGTGGTGTGAAAGTGTGGAAGGAGGTATAACCCAGTATGACTGGGGTGCTCTCCACAGCCTTGAACAAGGTCTCAGTGACTGCACAAATGTCTGCATCCTCCAGGAGACGACTGCTTCCAGTGAGTGCAGTTTCATGTTAAGACTCCTAGCATTTAACAACATGACCATGGGGTTGTTTTTGGTTGGTATTTTTACGTCGGGAGTCTTGTCCTTGTGACACTACCTGAAAGAAGCACTATGGGAGTGGCAAGACCCTTAGCCACTAGTCAAAATCCAAGGGGTAAAATATTAAGACCATCTCTGGCAAAGCATCGAGGTCTGTTGATCATGTCATCCCAGGCTGACAGATACTGGATCCACTTAGAATGACACCAAAAACTAAGCCAATTATTGAAGTCAATCATTTTCTGTTTGTATTGAAGCATCATTCTAGGTGAAGGTAAAATGCTGCTTAAGGCTAGGGACATACTTGTCTGAGATACATAGTCCGATATTTCAGTCATGTCTCTCTTCATATAGTCCAGATAGATATATCTCAAGTTGTTCAGACCAACATGGACTATGATGGACTCATAACAGTAACTGCTGTTGACAGACATGAGTGCATGTGTGATATGGTGGATCCTGGCACCTAACAGACAGCTGACTATGACCTTTTCCTTATCCAGCCTGCTGACAGGGACATCTATGCATCTCTGATGGAGTCACTTATGGCTCATATGTTAGGTTTAGTGTTTAACCTTATGGGCTTGACAGGTGAGACACTGGTGCATGAGCAATTGTGTGTATTGTGTTCTGCAGAGGAAGTACTATATGTAGTGTGCTTGTGTTTGGGAAGTCTCTTGTGTTTAGGTAAGTTTCTGGCAAAGACCTCCACATATCTAGGTATGTGTGATGTGGGTTTGAGTAGAGTAGGTGGTTTGCATGCTGACAACCCACTCAGTGTCAGATGTACTGACTGGTATGTAAAAGAGCATGTATTCACGGTTTTTAATATAGCTGAATCTCTCACATGTTGAGTTTGTGTGGACAAGAAGTAAAGGGTTGTATGTGTACATGGGGCAATTGCTGCACTGCATCAGGATGCCCATGTTGACCAAGCTATCTGGAGAAATTGTGGGAAATTGTCCATCCATAGTGCTAGGTAAATTTATATGGTCAGAAACAGGAATATAGCAGGAAAAGGGGTCACACATAGGAATAACTAGTGGGCGAGGTGTGTTAGTACCTCAGAGGCTAGGGCTTATTGTTATACTAGTCAGTAGAGCAGGACAACAGAAAAACTCTTGAGGCTGTTAACCCAATGGTGTGCTTACACTAGTAATGTCTCTTAGCCAGAAAATGTGCTAAAAATGAGGACTACACTAATGGGATACAGCTGTATATCTAAGAGAAAAATTGTCCAACTTACCTGTCCAGCTATGGCACACAATTGCACAGTAGTGTACAATGCAGCATGATGCACAAACAGACAGAAACATACTCAAAGGTGGGGCGTAAATACCAGAAGGTTAACACCTAAAAAAAAATTATAAAAGCTCAAAAGAACCAATGAGGTGCTTACACCAAGCCTTGACCAGCCAATCTACCACCCAGGTACCAATCAGCATAATCCTCTGACTAGAGTGCAGAAGGGCCCTGCTAATCCAAGATGGCCAGGAAAATGTGCTCAGAACAAAGAGCCAATATACACAAACAGGCCCAGATACAGCAAACCTGTATATGGACTATGCTACACCTACCAGCTACACTATTTTAGGCTGAAAACACTAATGAAATGTTTACCACAGCACAAAAACAGTAGAGAGACACTAAATAAATGTTGTAAACAGCAAAAGAAGAGCAAGGAGACTTTAAAAGAATGCAATTAACTGCAATCAAATCAGTTATATAACATACTCCTTGGAGGGAAAATCTGAACAAACAGTGAAATTTTCCAGTAAATACTTTACAAACAGTGAAAATAGCAAAAAAAGCTTTGGAAACAGTGAAAACATTAACAAAAAATAATTTAACAGGCCCAGCAAGGCAGACAATTGCAGTACAACAGTGTAGATTCATTTATAGTAATACAATACAGTAAAAAAGTAGGGGGCAGATAATAAAAAGTACAATAAATAGTAAGAATAACCAATAAATAATTAAGAAAACAGGCAATGTATGGTTTTTAAGAAGCTCAGAGGCCTCTAGTTGTCTGGTATCTCAGCACAGAATTGTGTCTGGTAGCCCTTCTCAGTTCAGCTCAGTATGAACAAGACTGAAGGGGAGGTTCATTTGGTTTTCACAAATGATTATAACCCACAGTTGTGAAATCAGGGTTATGTCTCTGCAGATAAGTTTAATTTTAAAGTCACTGCATTTTTGGTCATCAGATGGGACCTTGGGTACAGCTTCCAAAAATGTGCCTCACTGTTATCAAGATGGTGCTTTACTGCATCACCCTAATATCCTCTATGTCCAGTCTCTAAAGCTTTCACTTGCAAGGCCTCAAACCAGATGGGAAAGCTACTTGGCTACTGGAAGTAATTGCAGCAAAAACATGAATGGACTCTGGACACAGCAAATGGCAGAAAGCTACAGCAGGAATGAAACAAACAGAGCAAAATAGACTCCACTTAAGATACCTACACTTTCACATTCAGATATCATATCAGTAATAGGATTAACCCCTTGTTCTGTTTAAAGCAGAAGAGTCCCTATTTGGGCAGTTCCATCCTAAAATCTAATATGAAAATCAGCAAATGACATAAAATTTGAGGACAAGAAATACCTCCTTTAATAGTTGCATTGTTTTGTTTGTGGCATTTCTCTTTGAAGGGTATGGTGTGGTTCTAACTTTTGTAGATATTAATTGGTTCACGAAGCAATGATGTCATGAATTTTTTAATTAAACAGAGTGAATTTGATTCAGCCCACATCTGATGAAGTAGTTTAAATGAAAACGGAGTTTAAATTTCGTTCATGTGCTTTGATTGTGTTCGTTGGTGAAATAAAAGTTTGAGTTGCCTAATTTCCTCAGTTCATTGCTTTATAGTCTTGCTGTCCAGGATATTACTTTTGTTTTATAAATGCCTTAATATTGTATGGAGCAGCAAACAGTTAAAACTCTGCAAGAGCAAGCATTTAATTGAGTAAAAATTTAAAGTCTAGTCACTTGCATTAGTTGTGGGCATGGTTTGTCCTGCAAAATCTCATATTTCTGTAAAAAAAAAAAAAAAGTCCTACCTTGGGTATTTGAAAAGGTGTCAATGCTAATGTGTAATGGTTGCATTTTTACAAATATTACACAGTACACTATTAACATCTTGCCATAATTCATAGGTTCATAGGTAGGTACTAGGCTATCGGCCCAAGTGCCTAAGTAAGCCTAGCTAACAAGGTTCCCCTGGCTTACGCCACCCAAGAAAGTTAGTTTCCTGTGCCCCTGTCAAGCAGAGCCACAGACGTGATCCCTGGGGTGTATTTCCTATTTCACATCCACTCATCAAGATTTTTCTTGAAGAGTGGTAACGAGGAACTTTGCTTGACATAGATGGGTAGCTTGTTCCAGAGTATAGGAAGTCTCTGGGACAGGAATCTATTCCTCCAGCATGTCCTGTTTATTGTGGTGACAAGGTTTAAGTCCCCAGAGCATGTAGCTTGGAGGATTGGGATTTCTTTAGGTGTAGCATGTCCAACAGATCTTGGTTTAACATAGCTTTATATGTTAGGCAGAGATCTTCCCGAAGTAGGCAATATGCTACAGAGTAAAGCTGGTGTTTTTTGAGATGGTCAATGTAGGGCATCGGTTTGAGGCCAGTAATCCTCTTTGTAAGGTACTTCTGTGGCCTTTCCAGCTGCTGCAGATGTCTTGTGTGGTACATTCCAAAACGGGCGTTGTACTCTATAATAGGTCTAATGAGTGTCGAGTAGAGGGGAACAATGACCTCTTTTTTCCTGGATGAGAACCCTTTTGTGATGAGGTGTGCCACATAGAAGGATTTCCTGACTACTGTGGAAATGTGATGAGACTACTATCCACCTGGGACCCAAGGTCTCTTATCACACATTCAGCATTAAGTAGTCTGCCCTTTATGTGGTAGTTCATGGGTGCTGAATTTTTACCAAGGGGGATGACAATGCACTTTTTGGCATTGAGCTTGAGGCCATGCCTCTGACAACAGGAATCTGTCTCTGTGAGGCCCTTCTGTAGGATGTCCACATCATTTGGGGACTCAACTATGGCTCCTAGTTTGCAGTCATCTGCAAACTTCATTAGCCAGATGCCTTCTGTGTTAGCCTGTACTTCAGAGAAGTAGATACCAAACAGGAGAGGTCCCAGAACTGAACCCTGTGGTACTCCACTTGTCACTGGTTTGAAGTCAGATTTGGAGTCTGCAAGTTTTACAGCATGGATTGTGTCAGTGAGCCAGCTGGTAACCCATCTTGTGAGGTAGGGATTTATACCTAATTTAGTGAGTTTAGCTATAATTCCAGAATGGGGATGGTGTCGAAAGCCTTGGTGAGGTCAAGATAGGTTGTATGAACCACCTTACCCTCATCTATGGCTTTGGTGACTGCCTCAAAGAAGTCGATCAGGTTCAGAAGGCATGATCTGCCTTTCACAAACCCGAACTGGGTGGGGTCCAAAGTTAGGAGGTTACCAATGTCTTTGTTTATGAGATCCATGATGATACGTTCCATGGCCTTGCAGACCAGGCTCATCAGGCTAATTGGGTGATAGTTACCAGGATCAGTGGTGGCTCCCCCTTTGTGGAGTGGGATAACTGTTGCTGTGCACCATTCACTGGGCACAAAGCCTGATGTGAGACTATGATTGAACATGGTGCTTAGGTGGGGAGCCAGTTTGTTCTGAAGTTCATGTAAAACGCAGCCTGGGATGTTGTCCGGTTCCATGGATTCTGTGTTTTTGGTTTTAGAGAGTGCAGCTTTTACCTGCATAGATGTGATTACAGGGACTCTGTATAGATATGGGCCCTTTAGAGGGTGAGAGGGGGTTAGCACTGAACCTATCTGCCAGGATGTTGGCAATATCAGTTGGTTCTGTAATTTTTGTGCCGTTGTGCTGTAACTCAGAGCAGATTTGGGTGTTGCCATTGAGATTCTTGACATAGCTATAGAATGCTTTGTGGTTGCCCTTAGAATCAGTGGCAATTTTGTTTTCGTAGCAAGCTTTGGAGGATCTTATAAGGGATCTCAGCTTCTTACTGAGGCTGACCAGGGAGCTCCTCCACTCATGGGATTTTACTCTCTTTTACAACGGTTTCTTCCAAGTGCAACTAACTCTGGGCAAAACTGCAATCCAAATTGTAGTTTGCTACAGATCCCCCACCATGCCCCAGGATTTCCACTCCTCTTTTCTGGATATACTGGAAAATATTAGGGTTCAACCAAACACCCTCATAATTGGTGATTTCAACTACCCCACCATTAACTGTGAAAACTACTCATGTACCAACTCCTTAACTCAACGCTTTCTGGAATTCATAAATTCCAATGCCCTGGATCAACTTATCCGCACCCCCACCAGGGGCAACAATATCCTAGACCTAGCCATTCCCAACATGAGTGACCAGTGTTCCACACCTGAAATCAACTCCTCATTGGTCAGATCTGACCATAAGCTAATCACCCTATATATCAGCATCCCGCCCCCACCCACCATTAAGAAAACCACGGTAAAACATTTTTCCAAAGCCAACTTCATGCTTCTTAAGACAGAAGTGGCAAACTTCATGACACCCATGCAGATGGACAATACAGTTACAACTGTTGAATCCTACACAAATGCACTCTATAAGCACTTACACAAGTGCATGGATCATGCTATCCCAAACAGAACCAAGATGCTATCCTCCAAAAAAAAGAGTTACAGATGAGCAAATTTTCAGTACAGATGAGCAAATGTTCAGGTCTGATTTGCAAGCTAATGCATCACTATTCACAGATTAACTAGGCAGACATTTCACTACAAAATAGCCAATAAGCTGAGTGAATTAAAATGTTATGGAAAGAAAGTTCTAGTCTGTGGTCAGATATTACAGACAGGGTCCACATGACTCATTTATTCATTTAATTATCAGACACTCAGTTGGTAAATGTGCACCATGCTAGCTTAACAGCGAACAAAACAAAGCATTTAGTGTAATTTCCATTATGCAGCTGGAATTTCCTGGCCTCTTATACTCTGCCTTTGTTTCAGTATAATGCTGAATTGTCCACATTTTCTGCTTGTAGATAGCATTCACACTCCACCAGGAAACAAACTATGAATTTACAAGCTGCAAGAAAGTTTAATGAGATGCGATCTGGCTCTTTTTTTATAGCCTTACTTGTACAAGACCTGCCAAGTCTGAAAACTAACATGTCTGTAAATAATGTACTGTACACCAAAGAAATTGTGATAGTGAAGATATATTCCTCGGAAAAGAATTAAATTGGACATAAGCCTAGAATGCTGTCATATAGAGGCAGTGTCACTAGAGATACTGAAGAGTCACTGATAGTGGCATTACAAAATATATCTTGCATACATACAGACAGACAGAGAGAAAATTAAACAGAGCATGATAAGAAGTCAAGCACATACATTCAAGTTTTCAAGCTTTTTGTTACCCTATGTCACACTCAATTAACTGTTATACCATTTCTTGTATGCACCACACACACACACACACACACACACACACAGCAGTATAGGCACAGAAATATCATTTCTTGAAAGCCGTAGCAGTGCAAATCTAGTTTTACTGCAGATAGTTATTTATTTTACTATTTTTATTTTATTTATCCTTTGTAATCCAGGTTAGTCCCACTAGGCTTGTGTCCACTTTGCAGGGGAGACCTAAAGTGGTATTTAAACTGCTTGGAGAAACTTGGCCAGGGCCCTGGGGAACCTCCCCTACTCGTTATTGCTGCAAGTGGGGCCCATTTTGCAGGAGCAGTTCCTGCTTCTATTCCTAGCACAGAGGCAGTCCAAAGAAACATGGAGGCAGATGGAGAGAGTGGAGGAGGAGATGATGGAGAATGCAAATATCAAGACCATAGAATGTATGCAGGATTCTGAGCAGATGTTGCAAAGAAATCTGTTTGATGGAGATGAGTCAGCAAATGATGGCTGTATAATTACAACCCTCCCATCAGAAGGGTTGTTGCATGATTTACTTAAAGAAATTTTGATGCAGAGCGAGGCAGAAAATGAAGGAGGGGATATTATGGAGAAAATACAGAAAGAGGATGCAGAGACAATCCTAAAGAGTTGTGGTGAGATGGAAAAGAAAACACATGCAGACAAAGTAAAAGAAATCAGAAGGGGAATAGCAGAAAAAATGAAAAAAATAGAAGTACATGGTAAGGATTCAAAGTAAAGAAGACAAAGAAATGGGCAGGTGTGAAATGTGGCACAATTTAATAGTTTCTTTGGTTGCAAAAGCAGATTTGGTAAGAGCATTTATTCTTAGTAACAGAGAGACATTTCCTGACATTATATTTGAGATGTTTTTTTCAATGGAAATCTTTCTTAGAGAATATAAAATAAGAAAGGTGGTAACCCATGGAATCTTTATTTGATAAAGGCATTTAACAGGGAAACAAAACAGAAAATTCATGCACAATTTTGAACAGAGGTAGAAAGAGAGACTTTGATAGGACATCTGAAAATTTTATATAAAGTAGAACTGGACAATGGAAAAGTTTATGACAAAAGGGGTTTACGGACTGGTAGCTGGGATTGTAATATTGTGTTGAAAATAGAAATAGAAAAAAATTATACAAATAACTAAGCATGTTAAATGTGGAGGGGAATAGGAGGCATCATAAAATACTGGGGACAACGCAAAACATTTTTTTTGTGGAAAAGGAGAAGGAAGACATTTGATTACTAACTATGACAAAAGAAAATTATATATTTGTGGGGGAATGGGACATGTTATAGATGTAACAAAACTGGACATTTACACATAGATTGCAAAATGAAAATGAAAGTAAGTCAAAGACAAAGAAAGTAGAAAATGAACAAAGATGAGAAATTTTAGATACCTATCTATAACAATGTCCATTTGGTCATTGACTCATTGGATTTTTTGGCAGGCTTAAAAATAGCTTATGGAATAAAAATGATATATTTTTAAATATAGATGTTGACTTCTTTACTTCAATTCCTACAGAAGAGGGTTTGGAACATTTAAAAGGATAAAAGACTGAAAAAGAAAATTTAAAGGAATAAGTACAAAAAAAAAAAATGGATGAAAAAGAATAAATACAGCTAATGATCAGATCATAAAGCAGTCTCCCTTGAAATAAAGGTAAAACTAGTTCCCCCTATATCATTAAGAACATCGCTAAGGTAAACTACTCCCTATTACAGGATGGCGTAGCTAGTTTTCAAGCTCATCCAAATCCAGAAAACACAAACCTATGCAGAGATATATGGAAAAGCTCTGAACGACCATATAAACAACTACATAGAAGTGGCAGTACCAGACTGAAATAAACCTAAGTCAAGCCACAAAAACAAACCACCTTGATGGACCTGGTACAACAAAAGCAATACAATTCTGCAGAGAAGTAAGAGGGGATGCACACAACAGAGCAAAAATCCCTCTTTTCATTTAAACAAGTGAATTAGGGAACTACTCAAGTCTTTGAAAGCAGACTTTGAGGTAAAAATAGCCTCCAAAGTTAAGGATAACTATAATGCATGCTTAAGTTATGTCTGCAGTCTTAAGGGCAACACCCAACAATGTGCAGACTTAGTTGTAGTCGACATCAGCTGTACCTCAGCTGGAAGACACAGCAAATCTTCTGGCTAGCAAATTCAGCTCAAATTTCACCAGTCCATCACCCCCAGTTCTCTCCCAAGAAGTACCCTCTGCCACCCCACTGCCAATTATCACAGAAGAACAGGTTGCCACTGCACTCTGGAAAACTAAATGCACAGCTTCAGTGCGGCCTGACGATATACCAGGTTGCTTCTTAAAAGGCTTAAATTAGGACATAACACACAGTGATTGATTCTTACATTTGGAGGGGGAATTAGTTAGACTTAGAATGGTCTATTAAGAAAGCTAGCCCAGTAATTAGCTATTAACATATGAAACGACAAATCTAAGGAAAAGGGAAAAATGAACATTTTAGAATGCCTTATGTAAATATGAATAGTATTAGGAATTTAGTAAGAAGAATATTGATTTTAGAATGCCTTATGTAAATATGAATATATTAGGAATTTAGTAAGAAGAATATTGATTTTAGAATGCCTTATGTAAATATGAATATATTAGGAATTTAGTAAGAAGAATATTGATTTTGGAGTGGAGTAATGCATGTCATTTAGATGTAATTATATTAGAAGACACAAGATGTTTAACAAAGAAGGAAATATTACAGAGAAACTATAGAAAGAAAGATAATCTGGAATTTGAAAAATGAAAGATGTTCTGGAATAACTGTACTCTATCAAAATACAGTAAAGATATTAGATGGAACTTTAGCAAAAAATAGAAGAGTAACCATTGCAGATTTAAAATAGACAGAACAACTATATAAAATATAACATTATATGCTTGTACTAATTGTAAAGAAAGGGAACGTTATTTCATCAGATTTTAGACTATGTAGTGATAAATATGAATATTATTGGTTCCAGATCCAGCTATTTTACTAAAAACAGTACAGCCTTTTACTTTGTCCCTGACTCCATTTTACTCATGTGTGCTAACCCTATAGATTATGTTATTTCCCTAATAGTACCACTGCACAAGACAAAAGGTCACAGAACACACACATCAAAAATATGCAAGTAAATCTGTATCTTTACATAACCTTTTTCTTACCTATGAACACTCTCACATATACCAACCACTACAACCTTTTCACTCAAAATGTCATTTGCTTGCACAGTCCTACCTACTCATGCTATAAAAAATGAGTAATCATTCATTTAAGCATTCAGTCAAAACTGCTTTAGGTATTTTGAGCTGTAACGATATATACATGTATGTGATTAGAACTTGAAAGATATATATTCCTTTAGTCAAATGTTTGGTCATTGACCAAAAAAAAGCCAGTACATGTGGTCAAAAATCAGCAGATTGCACATACCATCTTTTTTAAATGTAGTGTGATCTCAGAGTTGGTATATATAATTAGCAGGGGTGGGTGAGGTGTAGGGGCACTTGCTTTGAATGGCTGGTGACCATTTGTGCTTGATCACCTGCCATTTGATGATTTGATTTTTTGACATCTGGATTTATGCAATATATATATAGATGCTATAAAGCAATAACTAGAAATTACAAAGACAATTAAGGCCTGAATAACTAGTGTGGTGAATAGTAGTGTATATAGAATGCATACATGAAAATAACACAGTTTTTGACTTGGAGGAAAAAACAAGACAGCAATTTCATAATGATGCTGAAATTGTCATGGTGCAATAAAAGTAGACATTATGGGAGCTACTAATAATTAAAAATTATGCATAGAATTAAAACAGTAGTGTTAAAAAGCTTTTGTGAAATGACCTTCTAAGATGGCTGCACACTGATTAACAGCTTAACTTCATCTCTCCCAGATTGAAAAAATAATCTGAAAGACTAGGTCCAGGAACTCTGTTACTTTTAGTAAATTCATTTATTGGCTAGTAAGATACATACCAAGATGCCAGCAAAGAGATTGAGAGACCCTGAAAGAAAATCAACTGGAAAACAAATCTAAAAAATCCAGCAGCTGTTCAGCAAAAAGCAGTTCAAGCTCCACCTTTGGTACAAGACATGGCTTCAAGTAATCTAAATGAGTCAGTTGTGCTCCAAGTTGATTAAAATAAACAAAACACTAAAGGAGTATATCAACTCAAATAACCAAAGGCTGGGGAAAAAAGCAGCTTTAAACAGATATTCAGACAGTTGATAAAACTGCAAAAATCAAAGTTGAAATGAAGAAAAGTTGGTTAACTATGAGATAGGTCAAGAAGAGATGTTCCAAAAAATGGTAGAATTAGAGGACAGAGCACTTAGGGTTTATCTGAGATACCAGAGAAACCAAAAGGAAAAGACTGTATTAATTTTATGAAGGCACAAATAAGTAACCGGACTAGTATTCAATAGTTGGAATAGTTAGCTGAAAGGGCATACTGTGCGCATAGTCCAAATCTGGCCATGACACAGCAGCCAAAAAAGTTAACTGTAAGTAAAACAATTTCTGTTCTTAACTTCTATGAAACTTTTCACAATATAAATAGCCTGGTTTATAGTAAAGCATTTTAAACTGCTCTTTTATGGGATAAAAGCATTAAAGTACAAGTCTTTTTTGATTATCTTTCTTTCCTCCAATTTAGTGCTAAGAAATGTAGGCATTACAGTGCAAAAAGAGGGGAAAAGTCTAGACAAAAGCATGTTTAAGTTAATAGGCTGTAATCTTGGGTTGTTGAGGTGGGGGTGTAAATGTACACAGATCATAATATATGTTTTCTCTTACTTTTGCATAGGTGAATGTCTGGATTAATACTCTTGGCTTAATCTACCAATTTTTAAGTAGAAACAATTAAATAAAGAGCATTAGGTTCATAGGTTGGTACTAGGCTATCGGCCCTAGGGCCTGTACAAGCCTAGCCACAACAATTCCCTGGCTATTTCTTCCCACAATATTTATGTCCCTGGACCCCTGTCTAGCTGGGCTACTAAAGTATAGGTTCATAGGTTGGTACTAGGCTATCGGCCTAATATATAAATATAAATATCAGTTATCGGCCTAATATATATAAATATATAAATATAACAAAGAAATTTCCTTTAGCAATAAGAGTTTCAACTTGTCTTTAGAAGCCTTCAGCTGAACATTACATTTTATCTTTTATATTTCCATAGAGAAAAGAAGTGAGAACACTGATTTCTGCAAGGCTAATAGTTAATGTTTTCTGAAAGCATGCAATTTGTTTTTGACATCTGGGAGGTGAATAAACAAAAAGGACAGTAAATAGTATAACTGGAAGCACATGCAAAAAAACATGCATCTTAGCATGGATAACATAAATTTTAGGTTAATTAAGAACTGTGTTTGCAGCTGTTTATTTGAAATAATTGTTCCTGTTAGGAGGGTAACGCTTCATTATTTGAAGATGCACATAGTTTTTGTATGTTTGTATTAAGTTAACAAATTATGGCAGTGTTCTAGGAGTGGTTTTGTCTTTTTGTTTGAAGGTTTTCATTAAAAGAAAAAGTATTTTAAAACTGAGGCATATGCTCCAGTGTTGATAAGAAAACTGTATAAGGGATTAACCTGCCAAACATTAGTGGGTACATGTATCACAAAAGCTGGAAATAGTTAAAAAAGTGGTCATATATAATAGGTGGGATTATTGACTTCTTATCATAATGGTGACACTTTCCATATTATCTTGGAATGTGAATGGTCTCACAGGTATAGACAAAAAGGAAAGAATATTTAATTATATTAAGAAATTCAGAGATGATAGAAAGTACTCCAGAAGTTATGGCTAGTGAATGGGATAAAATGAAAGTGGAGTTTAAAAATACTGTAGAAATAAAAGAAAAAGAGATAAAGTTAAAAAGTAATATGAATTATTTATATGGGCTGATGAAGGTAAAAATATCACAGAATAAGGACAATTCCACAATATAAAAAGAGGCTGAACTTCAAAGTGCTAAAGAAAAAAATAATGGAGTACTTGGGTAATATGCATGAGTTTAGAAAGACTGCTGTTAAGCAACTGTTTTGGATAAGAACTCCATGACACAAAAATGTTTGGTACAGCAACCTAGTCTAAAAAAAAAAGAAAGGGTTGTTGCCGGACTTAGGGAGCCTATAAAAAGAAAAATAACCGGCAATTATGTAGTGGTATTAGAGATATTTTGGAAATGTTATGAACATTTGTATAAAACAGAGAAGCTGGGAAATCAAGAAAAAGCACAAATGGGAATATTTATGGAAGACTTAAGCATGCCAAGATTAGAGGTAGATGAGACTCAACAATAAACAGTTTAGACAGGAGGAGATGAGGTAAAAATGGTGACAGAAAAAAAGGTTTTGTGAAAGATGGCACTGTGTTGGAATACAGAGAACAGAGTAATTAGTGGTGAACTAAATGAGGCCTGGCAAAAATTTTTGTTCATTTGTAAACCCATATGCAATACTAGGAAATATTCCTGAGCTAAAAGTCATACAGAAGGAGAAGATGGAATGAAAGGAAATTAGAAAGGGGTATGAAAAAGATGGAAGAGAAATGTGGCATGGGTTAAAGTGTACAAATCACCAACTAGCTACAAGATACAAACAGGTAATGGTGTGAACATGAATCTGTTGAGAGATAAGTAGTAAGGCAAATCGTAAGTGGAAGGCAAGTAACACAGAAACAGTGACAGATGCATTTTACATAGCCAGAAAGACCTGCTTCTCACAGACGTATGGTAGTAAAATTCATACATACAATGGGATAGTATCAAATAATTTAGGCACTAAAAGAAATCTTAAGCTGACTCTCTAGTGACTGCAGCAGGTGTCCACATGTGCATATCATAGGATCTTGTCTTTCAGTTTGCTGAGCAGAGATATTTTTTGTTTTATCTTCTATATTTCCAGACTCTGGTTTGGTACCTTTACATTACATTATTCATCTTCATACATTTCCTCAACTTACTGGTCATAGATGAATCCCAATGAATTGTATTTTTTCTTTATCCCCTCCAGAAAATGGTTGTGGAAACAAAGCAGATCTTCATTCTCAGACCCTAATTTTGGACCATTCAATTCTGTCTGTCTAGTGACCTGTGTCTGTCCGACTGCTTTTCTACTATCAATCGAGCTATCATACTTAAAATTCGGCACTTCATGAACTCATGGTCATACCTGCTGTTTAATGAAAACTCCACAGATTTTGACAGCATTTGACATATACTGGTAAACCTGCCTAGCTTCTTAACAGGTTGCCCCACATTTGCACTTTTTCATCTTCACACTGCTTATTTCCCTTTTAATAGTTACCAGACTCCATTTTATTAGCTGCAGTTATAAAACTTGTTGCTGCATTGCCAGGTTCATTATCAATATAGTGTTTTATTTGTAAAAAAAAAAACAGAATACATGTTCCTCCACAATGTAAGTTCATTTTATTTTTGCCTATGCATTTTCCAAAAGACAAGCTATAGCAATAACTGAAATTTGTTTGTGACCCACTACAGATGGAACTGTAAAAAATAGCTGTTTTTCTCTGTTTACCTATGTATGTGCATTAATTAATACTCAAGTAGCAAATATACAAATACAAAGAAGAAACACAATTTGCATCTATGTTATATTGTTACCTATACAGCTACCAGCTAGGTGCACTGATTCGGTGTTTATATGTATCCATAACCACCATAACCAGAGAAATTAAGTACAGTAAATTGGGAAATGTGGCTAAGGCACTAAAAAATTCCATCAACTCTTTGTTAAACAGGAATCATGAAATCTCTGGCATTGACCTGATTTGCTACCAGAACCTCATAGATGAGAACTTTAGTGACTTAACTGAAGACAGGTAATACCTCAGGAGTGTTGCACCCCTCTTTCACTGTAGTATCAGTAAAAATGCTAAGTACGGGTGTCTGGAGTGGGGATAGAAACCAGAGCCTTCTGTTTTATCACCAACAAAATGAAGAGACAAATTGGCATGATGACGGCACCATCGTCTATATTTTGCTTACTTTACGATTACCTGCACTGCAATTAAATGATATGTTGCAAGACTGAAGAAAGTCAGGTGAGGAAATTGCTTCTAAGGTGTATTCTAAAGCATGGCAGCCACAGTGAGGCAGCAGTTAGCATTGTCACCTCACAGCAAGAGGTTCTCTGGTTCAATTTTTGGCTGGGGTGCCTTCTGTGTGTAGTCTGCATGTCCTCCCTGCAGTCATGTGAGTTCCCTCTGTGTGCTCCGGTTTCCTCCCATATTCCAAAGACATGCAGAAGGTGGATTAGACACTCTAAATTGGCAGTAGGTGCAAGTGACTGGTATGGATGAACTACTGCAGCAAGGCTAGCCACCCAGCAGTGTAAACCTTGCTCGAGATGATTGTCCCTGTTGAAGTGACACCAAGGCGCCATGTGCAAAATGGGTAAAAGGGGTTGAAGATGGATGGATGGATGTGTATACTAAGGCAGCGGTACATCAACCATTGTAGGCTTAGTCAACAGTGCCAAAAGACATGATCCTTGATGGTAAACTAACAGTTCCAAACTTAGGAGACAGAAATAGTGGAGTTAATAATATTTGGTCTATGTTAGAGAGGAAGGCAAATAAGGAAGAATCTGGGTAAAATAGAACTGAGATGTGAAAAGGTCTACTTTAATATACTTAAACATTTTCTGCCAGTGACTTTTAGGATGAATTTATGCAATCCTGTCCATTAATCTAAGTGAAAGCTGAGCTGTACTGAACACAGGAGAGATTTGCAGTTTCAGGTTTTACAGCAATTATCAGACATGGACTACTGGAGTTTTCTTTAGTTACTGAAATAGTGATGCAAGACACTACAGTCTCATGTAGCATATATCCATTGCTGTGTTTCAATCACAGTAACATGACATTCTGCTTTTCCAACTCTAACAGATAGCACTGTTTTAAAATGAGAAGCAGTGTGAAATATCAAATTATTCCGTTATACAACAAATAGCTTATCTGAAGGATAGCAGTTACATTTTTGTGACTGCAAGTAAACATTTCCATGGTGTTCTCAAATACAGCAAGCCAATTCTCATTCTAAAGAAATGCATGAATTTCTGAGACTTATAACTATTCTAGGAATAGCGATTTTTCTGCCCTTTTATAATACGTTACGGTCTAGTAGACTCTGCTGTAGAAGAAAGATGGTGCTGTATTTCTCAGTTACTCTGTCTCAGCAAGGCACTGTATCTTCCTGACCTTCACTCTGTCATGGGTATTTATTAAAGGTTACACAACAAGTTTAAAAAGTTAATCAGAGTCTAATCTGACACAGTCCTGAAATTACTTTACAGTTACAGGCCTCTGAGTAATAATCGGCAACTACACTGATCTTGCTTGTCTGATAACCCATACCTATATATTACGCCACTTTTTTCCAATAAGAAGTATTCATTTTGGCAAATGCAGTTACTTTAAATTATTGTCAATGAAATCCTACGGACCAGACACTGTAATTTTCAACGTTAAATTGCAGCAGGATAAAGTGCGTCAAAGTTTGCAGAAGTTATTTCTAAATTGTTTTATATATTAAGCAATTTTTCCTTGTAAGTGATTTTAAAGATATTCCTTCACAGACATTTCAGACA